>NC_088980.1:133123770-133153770 GCF_963932015.1 Anas acuta
ATACAAGCAGATAAGGAGAGGAAATGTCCAACAAAGACCATATCAAATTTTCAAAAAATGTACTTTCATGCTGCATTCTTTAGTCACCTTTCTGAATGTTTTCCAGATTCTGATATTCACTCGCTGTGTTGGCTGCCTGAATCAGAGGAGCAGAGGGTGATAATATCGTGGATTCCACCTCAGTTGAAAAGTAATTAAAGAGAGACAGTAATCAAAATTCACTGGAATGAACATTGCCGATGAACCACAGTTTCTCCTGAGCCTCAGTGTCCAGCAGGCCACAGCCAAGCTATGTGTTTCCATCTCCATCCCTAGTGGATCAGACTTGCATCTTCATCTGATAGCAAAGAGGTGATGCTGTGATGAAGTCTGGTGGTAAATGTTGTCTTTAGCAGGTTCTGAGGTATAAATCTGCTCAGATTATTGTAAATGAAATCCTACACACTCTACATGGCAGTAGTTCATTTCACAAAGGTGTAAAGGCCACATTACCACTCTCTTCCTCACCCCTTTGTAATCATGTTGTCACACTGTCACATACAGGATTAAACATGGGCAGAACACTGTGATTACACTTAATTGAACTGCATAAGACTTACAGGTTTATAGTACAGCAGTGAAAACCAATTATGCATTTTTTTAAAATGATGCTATGTAAAAGGAAGAATAGTTTCTGTGTGCGAAACCCTAGTAGGCAAAACCCTACTCCATTTTGCAGAAGTTATTTCCTTTCTTATATGCAAAGTAAGTGTTATTTGGAGATTGTGAGACTATTCACACACTTGGGGATTTTTTTTTTTATTTTTATTTTTTCAATTCCTTGGGAAACCTTTGGATCTGGTGTTTTAGAAGCAAGGACTGAAAAATCCTGCATTTAAATTCTTCACTGAATGTGGACAATGAGCATAATAAAGAGGCACAAAGCTACAGTGTATGCAATGTGTTAAGACAGCAAAGCCTTTCCCAGGCTGATTGTTCACAGGGGATCACAGAATCTGTGTTAGACTGAATAAGGAGAAATGCATAATGCATTTGCATGTATTATGAACATTTAAAAGAGAACTGTGTGGAAACAAAGAATAATTCATAATAAACAAGGAATGGTGAATATTTCATACCCAGCTGTATATTTTTGAATTTTCACAGACCCCAAACATTCCCATTTTGGTATAAAAGTTTCACATTTAATATCAAGTAGGCCAGTGGAATAATAATATTTCTTGTACACTGGGAGTTTCCTGATCTTCCCATCCTATTATGAAACTGATACTCAACAAATACAGAAAATAAAAAGCTGCACACAAAACAATGTCATGCATAAGATCTACAACTATCAATAATTTCCCATTGGAATAGTAAAACATATGGATTCAGACATAATTTTATGTATGCCTGCGAAATGGAAAGCAAGAAGAATGATGAAAACCAACGTTAGGGTAACTTTCATCAGCAGTAAATTCATAATTCTGCCTCACCTGTAGAAGTCACTGATATAATGTACCAGAAGGGAATGCAGCTGTGACTTTTTTTTTTTTTTCTCCATACCTCAGCAGTCCCTGTACAATGAAACCAGTCTTGAGAAATTATTCAAGGGTCTGAGAAAAATCTTAACGAAAGTGTACTTCTAATAAATGCAAACCAGAATCATATTTAATATGTATTGGGCTACCTTAGGGTGGTCTTGTAAGATGTGAAGTGACTTAAGGGTGGTCTCTTGCACTGGTCTCTCTAGATAATAAAACACTAATGACAACCCATGGTGCTGAATGGCACGATTGTAAATGAAAATTATGCAACCTGACTGTAGCTCCTGCCCTGACCCCTAAAACTAAATAAGCAATAAGCCTGGTAAAGGCTATCCTAGGTAAAGGTCTATCCTAGGGAAAAAATAAAAATAAAAAATTTTGAGGGGAGAAATATTTTTCCAGCTGCCAGATATACTGGAAATATCCTGATTTGGGAGGTAGGGGGGTGGGGATAAGGTGGATGATCTTATTCTTACCAAAGATTAGAAGAGAAGTGAATAATCACTTTTTTATTCTCAGATATAACTCTGAATTTTTGGACTTCTGAAACAATATGTCTCATGACAATATATGAACTTCCAGGGTGAGATTTTCTCTTTGAGTATCTAAGAATGTTTGTGCATCATTAAAAGATGATTTTTTTATTATTATTATTTTTTTCTAGTTTGGTCAAAGGATGGTACTATCTGGCCAAATTCTCTAGAGAGCTCTTAATGATAATGATAAGGAATTTTTATGCTAGCTAGTGAATCTTCATGTACCCATCCTTACTCTGTGAAACCTGGTCTTTTTTCCTCTATACTGCTATAGCATAGCAGGTGGCTCAGGCAGTGAGCTGATCTGCCTTCTTGCCCAGGTTAGGATGAGGTCCAGTCTCCTCCTCTAGCATCACTCAGGCCAAGCCAAAGTACTGCTGCTCTCAGAAGTACCAAACAAATAGAGACACTCTCTCCTCCAATGGAATCTGGAAATAATACAGCTGAGTTCATAAAGTTACACTAATATACAACTAATAGCAAGAAATGACTTAAGCCTAGGGTTATGTTCTCAGATTGGGCAGCATATCAGCCAAAGTAAAACCTTCATGAAAAAATTCTGATGAGAATTTATTTTCCAAACACCCATTTGTATCTTTATAGCAACAGTTTTGGCCAGCTTCTGCCCCTATTTCCATTCCTGCAGCTGCAGCAGTCTCTATGCATTTACAGCAGAGAGTACAATGTGACCTTTGTCTTTTCCAGAATCTGGCCAAGAAGGTTGTGCAGCTGCACATGGATCCAGGTGCTTGGGCCCGTGGCCAGGAGTAGCTTTGACATCGAGGCAAGGGGTGGCCTTCACACCTGGTCAGCTGAGCTCTTGGGGTCTCTGCTGCCACCCTGCCACCCTCTTCTGACCTCCATGCTTGAGCACTCCCTGAATCTGTGGCTTTTTTTTTTTTTTTGAGTTGTCTTCCTCTTTAATTTTTATTACTTTCAGTGATTTTTATGAGGAAAGCTAAGATATGAAGGGCAAGGGCAGGGCTTATGTTGAAAAATATTCTCATGCAGCTTTGATGTTTTAAGCTGCTGTTGTTCTCAAATCCAACTTAGCTAGAGCACTAGGACAATAGCAGTCTGCAAACTGTGAAACACTGTAGCTGCCACAAATACATTTATGTATATATAAATATTCAATAAATGTTATGACTGTTATGGGTTAGTTGATAACACTGCATTTGCTCTTCTGCAAGCAGAAAAGTATTCAGGTGTCCAATACTGTACTAAGAAAAGACCCTGAACTTTTGAGTCCCTTTGTAATTGAACAAATGAAATTAAATCCCCAAATCCATCCATAGAAAAATAGAATATCAACAATTTATGAACTTCTTTATGAACTTATGAACCATGCTCAAGGAAAGCTTTTTCTTCAGATCTCAAGAAGATGTAATCGAAAAGCCAAGTCTGAACAAAAAGGTTCTGTTATTGGTAAGTTATAGGTGCATTGAGACTTTTTAATAGGAACTTTGGGACTAGCAGAAGAATTATAGGGGTGGACTTGATTAATGAAGAGTGTTCAAGGGTTCATGGTTGGATTCTTTTCCCTTTCTTTGTGCACCTACTTACATTGAGTCTGTAGGGAATAAAAGTGGGGCAGATTAAAAAGTAAAGAGCAACTTAAAACTTCAAGTCTTGGAATAATATTTATGACTGTTCTAGCTCCTCATAACTTAATTCTCTACTTTGAAAATGCTGAAAATCTTTATAATCTAATGGAAATTTTTTGAGATTTTGGTACTTTGGTACTTTTTTTTTTTTTTTTTGCGCTATTTTTTGTTATAAAATACCGTCAGTCTGGATTTCACATAAATACTCACCACTGAGGTGCAGAAATCATCCTGGCACACACAAGTGGTCTTAGTTCCTATTTACCAAGTTACAGAGGAGACTGGATGGTCTTGCACCCTTCTCTGTTAATTAAGATCTTTGCCAAAGTCTTTAGAAACGTATTTCTTTCAGTGTCACCATCCTCTTTATGTCTGTAATCACAGTTTAAGAGCTGGCTTGATTCTTAGGGATGTGGTTTTATGCTCAGCAAAGCATCTTTTCATTGGCCTCAAAGTAACAGAAGCCTTAGAGGATTTTCCTTCCTGTCATGACAGAAACACAAGGTTAAACAGGTGCAAGACTTTGCTAGCCCAAGTGCACTTTCATACTCCTCCTTCCCTGTAAGGGATGAGAAGAGAGTTAAAAGACAAGAGAGGGCTATACCTGAGAAAAGGGCCATAGGATGGGATTTCTGCAGCCTTTATCAAACAAATGGCATGTAAAATTGATAATCCATCCCTATGCCTGCCTTCATTCACCAGCACCTCCTCATCAAGACATTTTATGAAATATTCCATTTTCTTCTCCTTTGTGTAATCTTTTTGACTTGTGCTTTTAATATATAATAATTACCCACATATGATTTAACCCTGCTACAAATGAGATTTCAAGTCAGCTTCTGCTCTAACTTCTTGTTACTCAGAGACTTCAAGTTACTGATGACATACATATGTGACTTGCTTTGCCAAGTCTTGTACTCTACTAACACAGCTTCAGAAGTAACTTTCTCTCCCTCCCTCCTCCCTCCCTCTCACACATTTGTTAACAATGTACTCAGTTAGTCTCTTCCTTCATTTTCTTTTCTTTAGGCAACAAAGCCAGCTTTTTTTATTATTATTATTACTTCGTAAGAACTTTTATATACAGTCAGGCAGTTTTGAGATGGATAGTGGGTTTTAATTTCTTATTATTATCCTCAAGATAAGACAACCACGTCATTCACACAAAATGCTGGATAAAATCCCGATCCTGTTGACATCACTGGTGGTCCCAGACTTCAGTTAGAACAGGTTTTCCTCATCACCTTTGTCACAGACTGTAAGATGTTGAGACCCGGTTTTCCAAAAATAACCTTGTTTGTTTTCCTTTTTTGTCTTAATCAAAGTCAGCTATTAAAACAACTCACCAGCAGGCAGTCACACATGAATTTATATTTAATGGTAAGAAGAATGCCCCTGATATTGCTTGTTTGCTGCTCACTAAGGACAGGCTTTAGGTGAATCAGGCCTTCCTGTGCTTTGTTTGACTGGTGATTGAGGCCATAAAGCCAATTTAACAGGACAAATTGCAAAATTATCCTCTTTTCTATTTTCTTCCACAGAAAGGAAAAACAGACCAGAGAATAAAAATTGTTATCGCTCCCTGGTCAACCAAAAATACCTCCCAAAGCGCAAGACGTGTCAAATGGTTAATACCTTTTGAACTTTCCTTTGAGCTCCGTGCTGTGGTTTGGGCCCTTGGAGTCTGCGAAGCAGGAGCCGACAGTGATGGAGCTTCCCTGTGCACACATGGTTCAAACTGCTCTGAGAAAAGGCACATTTGGTCATTGTTTGCTTAAGTTTGCAGCAACAAATGCAGATGCGTGGAGCTGGATGAACACCTGGCATTAATCAGCTGCTGCTGCAGCTATTTCACAGCTGCCTCTGAGGAAGGCAAAATGCTGGAGTGGAAATATGATTTCGGAGTAACCAGAAATCTTTAAAGGACCTACAGAGGGGAGGGAGACCTCCCTAACAACATTTACTTCCAGCCTGCTTTGGCCATCAGAGAATTTTTGTGTTAACTCCCTGACATTATATATGCAGAGATCTGCATTTCTGGGGACTGAAATGTGTGTGTGCACGCCTGTGTGTGCATGCAGGTGCTTTAGGAGTTGCACAGGTATTGCCAAAACCCAGAAGGACCCACATGTGTTACAGCCAGGAACCAGAGAGACCAACAGCTTTATTCCTTCTGCAGGAATATCACAGAATCACAGAATCACAGAATTTCTAGGTTGGAAGAGACCTCAAGATCATCGAGTCCAACCTCTGACCTAACGCTAACAGTCCCCACTAAACCATATCCCTAAGCTATATTTTGATTCACTGAAGGTGACTATCCTGTCTCCTCTCAGACTTGCTTTCCACTGCTTGTGCAACGCTCCCTTTGCAAATCTGCTTTCAAATCTCATTTTTCTCACCATCTGCTGGACTGTCTCCACGAAGGAGATTCCCACGGTTGGGTAATGGCCCCTGACTTCTAGGGGCTGGAAGCAAATGAACTTCCAGTGACCTTGTAGCTGGTGGCCTGCTTGTACCCACTGATGCCCATTTTTCCTTCAGCTGAGGCAGAGATACAAACATTGTGCACCCCCAGCAGTCCTACATGAGGCTCTCCATCAAAGAATCCATACAGCATACAGCAAGCGCAAACACAGCAGCCCATTGCCTAAGCAGGTCTCTTGTTGCTGGCACACGCTACCTAGGCTTTCAGCATCTTCACAGCCCACCCACAGCCGCAAGAACAAGCCCATGATATTTGGCTTCCAGCTGTAAGCCCCAGTGGGGATTTCCCCCTTTCCAATATCTTCCTCTCTCAGCCATGAAATATTCCTGTGCTGAGTCCAGCAGAAGCACTTGGTTGAATGGGTCCTTTCTCCAGCAGGGATTCTTCCCCCTGAAACATCCTTTTCCTCTGTTATAAGGTAGACAGTTTGTTTGTTTTTCAAGTTTTTGGATGTGTTACAACACCAGACATATCTGAGGGGGCAGTGCAGACAATTCAGGCTCATTAAGCAGTAGCAGTTGTTGATCATCAGCTGCATGAGGTATGGTGGGATACAAGGGGAGGGAAAACAGGCATTCGTCAGTGACAGTTTTTGCTAATGAGGCCTGACATATGTATTTATCTGTTCTCTGGTTAGATGGTGAACAATATGTGAGCTTTGTTAAATTTAAAATATTTCTGTCAATAGCTAGGAAATGAAGTATGGCTATAAAATAATAAAAACAATATAAAAGAAAAAACAAGAAACATAACCCAGCTCCTAAAGGTCTTCAGTCTGAGGTTAAAGAGAATTAATTCATGTTAAGCAAGTCATATACACCTCATCTAGTGAATGCATTTAGCTCATCAAAAGCAAGGGATATTTATCCAATTCTTTTCATCCAGGTTATAAATGGGAAAGTATATCACATCAGATACATAAAGTTAGATGTTATTTCTTATCTTTCATTTTATGATCATTCTATATATTCATTATTTATTTTTATATGCTAGAAAAACTTATACACTTTGGAAACAAGAGCAATATATCAATTACTACATAGATAATTTAACACCGGTGAAAATCCCCTATTCCTCTTTGCCTGTTGGGAAGCGCCTACACGGCAGGCACCAAATCGACTGTGGTGCAGAATAGATAAATTCAAGATAGCTGTCAGCCAGTAAGCGTGGCATCACGCTGTGTGAGGAGCACGAGGTGTTGCCAGTTCTGAGCTATGCGTGTGGCTGCAGCCAGAGTGCCATTTAAAGCCCTTTCACATAGGTCTAAGTGACACTGGAGGTATTCTTACCCCAGCTGAGCTCTCTAGCTCTGGACCCAGGTGACTGGGGCCACAGCTGAGGAGGGGAAGCTGGGCTGCATGAGTGAATAGCCTTCGTCTTATCTGACATCTTTTGCTGCTTGAGGAAAGCTGTTGCCCATGTTTTATAGTTCTTGCTGTTTGAATTTTCCCTTCTCCTCTATCTTTCTGTTGATCTGTGTGAAAAGAGACAAGCTCCATGGTAGAGCTACCATTTATTCTCTCTGGTGTCTCCCCTCTTTGTCTTCAAAGACAGGATTACCTCTCCAGTGAAGAGGATGCATAAAATTCAGTGTAGCAGTGAATCAATGAGGTATACTGGGGGTACTAGATGGCTGTGATTACATCCATTTAGTACAGAATATCCTGTATGTTTTTAGATAGCAGATCTAGCAGAAATAGCTCTAATGAGCTATTGCTCACACATGTAATCCCCTTTTATCAAACATAAAACATAGGGATGATGAACACAGACTACTAGAGGATTACTGGGATGGGGAGAGCCATCTACTATGATGCTGTGGGACACCAACTTGCTTTCTGACTTACATTTTGGAAAGATAAATATATAACAGACATGTGGCTATTTATCTTCACAAAGACCTCTCCTCCCTAGGGTCTTTTCTTTTGGGTGTGGGAATTTGCACTGCCTCTAAAAATCCTTTAGATCGAAAATCAGGACATTTGAATTCTCTGTTAGGGATGTTTTTTTTTTTTGTTTTTTTTTTTTTTTTTTTGTTTGTTTGTTTGTTTGTTTGTTTGTTTTATTATTATATTTTTTTTTCTAACCAGCAGACACCTTCCCTGCTTCATTCTGTCTCTCAAAATGAGGCCAACTTTCTGTTTGAGGGTCAGAGAAATAATACCTGTGTTTCAGAGCTGAGCTAAGTCCTTCTTCTGCATATCTTATAAAAATTTTAACTTAAATGATTATCTGTGCTCATACATGTGTTGAAATGGTAGCTGGGGTTTAAAGCCTGTTCAGTGTATCTATTTATGATTACTATTTTTTGACATTTACAGACAGAACAGAATTTACAGTCAGATCCAAACGAATAATTTCAGAAGTCTCTGCAAGCACTGTGGATACTAAATGTTCATCTTAGTTATGGGGATACCTTGTGGTCTAGGCATCTCTTTATTTTTATTCATATAGGAAATTTATCTCAATATTCAGGTATTTCACTATAATGGCAACAAAGTTTGAAAAAAGAGATAGCTTTAAGCATGGGCTTAAAAGAGTTTGTCAGTTACACATAAATCATGGAACAAGTTTTAGTCTGGTATTGAAAAATAATAGGATGGAGAAAAAAAAAGCAGAAGAAAAATTAATTTCATTTAACTTCACATATCTGGAATGTAGGTACCTCCATCTGAGCTAGTAACACCAAGAGCCCTTTATAGTCAATGGAGAGAAACTAGTTACTTTGAAGCCTAGCAAATCTTCTGATTTTCTTTAGAGATTTACTTTAAGATGAAGGAAAACTCATCTTAGAAGTGCATGTTTCTCCCTGCTGACTGTAAAAGTAAGTCTAGACAACTGGCTCAAATACAGGCATTTCCACTGAAAATGTCTCCTTTTGGTCAGAGGCATATTACCCTCCGAGGTCACACTCACTACTGATCTAAAATGGTTTGGAGTATAATGGATAGAAAAGCATCTCTGCATTCCCTGACCGTTTAGATTTCTGTTCAGAAGCAAACATATTAACAATAGCTTTATTGCTGTTGATGTTTTTATAAGTGACCTTTCCTGGTATAACTGTTAACATGCACTTGGAGTAGAATATACCTTTGCCATCATTTTGAACTTTTTCTTAATGCTTAATGTTTATGCTTCATATGAAGAATTTCAGGCTTGTAAGAGGGTCAGGTTCTTGGCTGGGGTCAGTAAATGCAGTGCATTTTTTAAATGCACATACTCTGATCAGTTCACTTAAAAGCTTCAGTACATCATTTTGCAATCACATATCTCAGAAATAATTTATACAATCAATTAAAGAGCATTATCAAGGGATGATTTGACAACTGTTGCCATGCCAACCAATGAAGCAGAAAGCTCCTCAGCGTTTAAAGGCTGCACCTGGTGATAGATACAGCAGATTTTGAGGACTCAGACAGAATCGCAGATGTCCAAAGGTGTGGAGGGAACATGATTTAAAGCTTGATGTTTTTCCATTTTTACTGGCGAAAGGGTGTTGATGGCATGTTGTTCACTTTCTCATTAAAATTCTGTCATTTTTCACAAAGTGTTCTGCATTCAGGGCTGAAAATTGAAGTGAGAATGCACTTTACAGACTGATAAAATATGATAGCAAAATGGATGATGTTCATTTGCAGGCTGAATTAATTAAAAAAAAAAAAAAAAAAAAAGAGTTTGTGTCAGTGCATTTATGAAAAGCCCGTTAATCAAACACAACTTTACTAGCCTTAATGGACACATCTTAAACACTCTTGCATTAATATTTAAAATTCCAGTTAGCAAATGGCTTCCAGTGCATTGAGCTAAAAAGTAATTAGAATAGGTCATTACAAGAATAAAACTGTGCAAGTTGAAAGTACACTTTTTGTTGGCCCACAAAAAGTTGGGCATTGGCTGCTCAGTCTTCTTATTTATGTTTACATCCTCACCTACACCGTAGGTCAGCTCTTCATAATGAGAGACTGAATTTTGAAAAAGAAAAGTTCCATCCTTTCCTCCTATGACATTCGTGTAGCTACAGGAATTATGGTTAACACTGCTGGTCCATGTTAGCTGGAGCACCATCTCTTTCAGAGCTCCATTATTATGGTTATACCTGTGAATCGTTCAGAACAGCAGCTTCAGATGTTCAGTAGGTAACTGGAGTCCAGGTTACTGTAGGTTCTCAGAGATGATTTCTTATGACATACTTACGGCCTTAAGACAATGGGGTGCTGATCTTGGTTGGAGCCGTTACTAATGGAAACCAAATCCCTTGTGTGCAGAAATATCAAGGAACAGTTTCTCATGTGAATGGAAAACTTGAATAATACCAAATTCTCACTGCAAATTACTTCCCATAGAAAGTCCATAATTATCTCTGTGAACCATTTCTGGGATGTCCCTCTTGACCCCAGTGCAATGAAAACTGTCAGAGACCTTCTGTGACATATGTTAACAAATTTCTTTCAATAGCTTTGGTATATGAATGACTGAAGCTTGGCTTAAAATCTATTGCATTCATCTGATTTGATTAAGGAAATAATTGGCTCCGTAGACTTGTGGTCTTTTTCTAGTTTTCTCCCACTCACAAAATCCTCATGTTCTTTCTATTTCCCCACTCAGTAAAGACATCAGTTTTGCAAAGTAAGTATCCTGCTTGCAAATACAAAAAGGTAAAAATGACAGATGTAAAAGAGCATTCAACTAAATACATCATAAAAATAGAAGTGTGGAAGACAACTGCTGGGTCCCAAGTTGCCCTCTGTTGTCATGAACACTTGAATTCTACACCATTTTACATGGTTGTCACAGCCCAGCTCTCAGCCTGTTCAAGAACCAAACTCCCCTTATGATTTTACACAACTCCAAATTTCCCATCTTAATTTATTCACAACTGTCTTTTGAGGTAGGCTATTACATGCATTTTCATGGACTATCTCCTGCCATCATTGAGCCATTCCCTATGATATTCTTGAATCTTAAAAATTAACCATGAAAATAAATTGCTTGGTGGAATACAACTGTAAGTTATTCACTTGCAGACAATATCTCACCTGGCATCAGGAGCTGCAACTGTTATGACAACAAGAAAGAATTACTCCTTTTTTCCAGACTTGGTGTTTTTTCAGGTGACTACTTGGCAGATTCATAACCATTTTACAAAAAGTGGAAATTGCTACCTTTGGCTGAAAAGAAGACCCGACAACATAACAAACATGAATAGAAGGTCCAGACTGAGATGTTACGTATGTTATCATGCTGTTTTGGAGAACTTATGGCACAGTCTCACAGGATATCATTTTAGTTTCTCTGCATAAAAAGGTTATTGTTAAATGAGAGAGACATTGTGTACTGCATTTTTTTGACATTGCAGTGACAACAATCTTGGTCATGTCTGGAGACTGCTGTAATGGCCTGCTGTCTTCTCAAATGTCATGATTAGGTCTGAAGACAAACAGCAGGACCAAATGACCCAATCATATTTTATTTTTCCTCTGATAGATACAATTCACTGACTATTTTGTGTATAAGTGAAAAACTATTCGCATACAAAAATAGACTGTCAAGAAGCAATTGCAGTGTTTCTTTATCATGTTCACAGTAGAAGAAATTACAAGGCTGTAACTCTTATCCAAGCTTGTGTCATAATAATATCTCACTTCTTCTTCTCACAGCCAAATGACCTCAGGACTTGGGATAGGTGAAGAAATATGTTTAGGTTGATTTGAGAATATTTTAAACAGAAGTTATGAATAAATAGTAGAACTTGTGATGATTCATTGTTCTGGGGCTAATTCTGGCTTCTTATTCTATGAATCACACAAATGCCTGCATGCCTAGGCCACTTTATTGGCTTCTGTGGCACCTCTTTTCATGCTGAACCAGAACAAATCCTGGCAGTTCACAGGCTGGAAAAAAAAAAAAAAAAATCATTCTGCAAGGTCTCAGGTCCTCACATATCACATATTTTTTCTTGCCTCTGAAAGGATGGATGACATGTAGTGATATTAACAGCTGTGATATCTCATTGCAGTTTGTAGATGTAAGTTCAAGAAGTGCACCAAAGGACTGGCTCAGCCAAAAGTGGTATCCATTCACGGAGAATGGGGATCCAGTACTACACATATTTTTCTTCTCTGTGAGATTAACTACAGGTGCTTGTTTTTCTTACTCTAATGGATCATCCCCTGTGCAGAGGAAGAAGGATGGAGGTATAAAAGCAAAACTGAGGGTTTCTTTTGTCTAGAATAGTCTTACAGTTCTCTCCAGTCTATGATGTCCCAAATCTGCCCTGTAGGCTTCAGTCCCAGACCTTCACTGGCGCTACTCTAATGTCAGCAGAAGCCTCAAAGGGAAAGTTTCCATATGGCTTCTGGGCAGCATAGCCTTGCTTTTTTTTTTTTTTTTTTTTTTTTGGAACAACAGATAAACACCATCACACACAATAATTCAGTTGCTGTGAGTTCTCCTCGGATAGTCATATTTTCTGGCTTTGTATGAGGGCTTGAGCCATAAAAGCAGGTTCCTAATTTGCTAAGGTCATGCAGGTTGGTATGGGGAAGCTGGATGTCCTCCTTCCAGTGCAAGTGGCACATTCTCCCTGTACATTCCACAGCCTGCCAAGGCACCACAGCCCTGTAGGCAGCCTTACCAGCAGCAGAGTGTGGCTTATCTGGCTGCCTGTTGTGTACAAGAAGCAAGTAAAGCAGCTGGTGTATTTTAGCAGGATTAACTTTGCTAGAAATGATTTTTATTCTTCAAAGTTTGGTTTTTGTAGCTGCTACAGGCACTGTAGAAGACTTTCCTGGTGTTATGCAGAGGAGCTGCCTTAGCCAGCTCTTGGGGGTTCTGGCTCTCTCAAGATTGGACGTATGTGTAGGCATCTATACATCTTTTTTGCAACTATACTCTCTTCAAAGGGTGCATATTAGCTTCGTTTAAAAATATATGTTTATTTATACCTGTTTTAAGCTCCATTTCTACATCACAAATTAACAGTCACTTAATGCGACCAAGCAGTGTCCTGCACACTCACTTTTTGTGGTCTCCTAATCTGTCCCACAGAAATGTGGCTTCTCTGCTGCATGGTGGCGTTGTTTCAGCACAAATGTTAGAAAAAAAATCTCTCTTCAACATCCTGTGGCTTGATGTTTAATGCAGTCTCCATTCTGAGGGACAGGATTAGGTTTGCCTCCATACAGGCTGAGGAGGGACATGAAGTGATGACTTCCTTTTCACAGATGACTGTCCTACCTCTTTGGATGGTCTAGGAAGGCAGAGGGCAACAAACCCTGCGTGTCATGGTCTTGAAAGTCTAGCCAGGGCCTCTGCAGCTGTTTTAAGAGAATTTTTTTTTTGAATGGTGAACATGAAGCACACTGCAAGAATATTTCCATTTCCTACTTGCCTCTTCCTCAGTGCCTTTCTCCTGACTGGTGTGAGGGGTGAGTGAGGCAGCTAGCTGCTCTGACTTGATGTTCAGACAAAAAAAAATGAACGCAGAGTGCCAAGCCCCTATGGAGTACCCGTGCTATCATATCAGCTAGCAGGCCAGCAAATGGTTTCTGGGTCCCAACTTTAAATTTCAGTCCTACAGGTATCTTCAAGTTCTACATATGTCTTGCTTTACCTGAGTACTTCGCCTCCTGGCCTGAACCATAGGTGCTACTTGCTGGCAGAAACAAGGTTGTGGTCATAAACAAGTAATTTCATGTTTGTTTGTTTGTTTGTTTGTTTTTGTTTCAGAAGAATTAAAGAAGCTAAATTTTGTGGGCTCTTTGTAAGTGACTTCCAGGACAGTTTTCTGAAGATCGTTAAGCTTGCCTGTCTTGGTTTTGTATTACTGTAGAGGAAAACTATCCACATGCTCTCATCCCAAATCAGAGACTGTAGCAGATTATGCCATTCCAAGTCTACCATTTGCCATTATCTCTCTCTATACCATATAATTCCTTCCTCTTCTTATAACCTGCACCCGCCCCACCCCAAAAAAATTCTTTCTTGCCCTCAGTTTTAAAAAGGTAGCTTTGTGTTTCACCAGAACTCTTGTGAAAAACACAAAAAATACTTTGGGGGAATTAATCTAACAGTGTTGTCTTAAGATGCATATTCAGAGAGTCTACTGTTATTTATATTATGTGACAAATTAAAGTAAAAGAAAAAATGGTTGTTAACAAAACACCTTGAGTTTCACAACCTAACACAATACAACATCAAATCTTTAAAAAGTTCCTATCTTGGGGTATTTTTTTATTATTATTTAAAAACACGCATATGGAAGGAATCAATTAAAGTGCTTATATCTCATCAGTTTCTGATAATTAATATGAGCTCTGAGGGCTTTATGGATTGCTGGTTTGATAATTCACTAGCAGCTGAAGTAATAGAGGTTATGATGGAAAGATGGCCTCATAGCTGCCTTGTGGAGTGCACTAAATGATTGAACCCAAAGAATAATAGGGATGGAAATTGCTGTGTTCATTCATGGATAATATATGACAGGAGTAAGGCAAGCAGCAAGTTAGCAGATGACTCAGCCAAGCATCTATGACTGAACAAAGTGTGATTCTAACCTTCTGTCATTGAAAATATATTTAATGGAAACATTATCATTCTGATATATTGCTTGCTAAGATAAGACATGTTTATAGCACAGTTTCCTTGTGATGCTACTATAGGACTAGATTCTGGCACACTTACTGAATTGTACTTCACCCCAAAATAAATCTACTCCTCCTGGAGCAAGAGACTATTTGAAATGAGCAAGTGAGCCAGAAGCTGGTCCAAACTTAGCTGGAGCCAAATATCACCAGATAAATATAAAGGATCCTATTAATTTTTAATACATCGAGAGGAAGATACCTATAAATACTGAGGACCACATGGAAGGATATTCCTTTGTTACGAATTTTCCAGCCTAAATCTAGAGCACTGGACAATATATATTTATTTTATTTTATTTTATTTATATATTTTTTAATTAACAAATAGGAATGGCCACATGCCTCAGATGCAGATCAAAGAAGTGAGATGCTGAAGGCACGGATTAAAGTTGGTTGCCTTTTCTCTGCATCTGGGAGAGCTCAGTTTGTAACATTTTTATTGATAGGAGCACTCAGGTGTTCAGCAGTGGAACAGAGCACAAAGTCTGGAGTGTTGTATTAAAGTGAAATTTGCTGAAGGGAGGGAAAGGAGGATAAAATTGGAGCAAGATAATCTCTAGAGCACATTATACATGTATGCTGGTCAGGGATGGCTTGCAGCAGCTCTGCAATACTGTGCAGCAGGACCCTGCCAACAGAATTCATGCTGAAAACATATGTTCTCCTGCTCAAACCAGCTTTTGCTACATCTGGAAACCAAGAGTTTGAGGGGGAGGGAAAAATAAGGCAGCAGCATATGTGATTCTCTTCTAAGAGAAACCATTCATTTGTTCATGAAAGAAATCTTTCTCCTTGTATCACCAGCAAAAATTCTCACAAAGTTCTGGAATGGATATTTAAAAGCTGGGCTAGGAAAGTTTAAAGAAGAAGAAAAAAAAAAATAAGGTAGGGGGAGGGAATAAAGGTAATGGCAGACATTTATGACTTTTTTTCTTTTTTCTTTTTTCTTTTTTTTCTGAAGTAAAGTCACGTTTTGATATCAAGAGCAATCTTATTTAGCAAAAGTGGAAAACTTGGCAAAAATATTGTTTAAAATGACTGCAAGACTTGTAAAACCCCCAAAATAACTCTGTTTTGCTGTCAAAAGCCTGGGAAACACAAAACAGATGTTTCACCCAGCCTCACTTACTCAGCCAGATCTCTCCTTGCTATGCAGGCAGCTGCACCACATGTCTTTTCTGAGAAATGAAATAGTGCTTTCCTTTGACACTCCTGCGTCACTCTCACTGACCGGCCGGACACTGTCGTCAGAAGAAGACAGCTTCTGTTATACTTCCCAATGCCTCATCTGCAGAATCTGTGAGAGATTGAGCAGCTCCCTGCTTTGACAAATATGAGCACTAGGTACAAATTTCTGCAAGCCTTTATTCCTCAGGCAATCAATAGAGCCACTTAAGTCAGAAAACACTACTCAGTGTAATGGGTGGTGGCAGTTTCGCTCTTGGTTTGCACCCTGAACAATGCATGCATTATTAGAGCTAATGGTACACGTAATAATATAGCCTTGAGACTGCAGCTTGGGAGTGCCATGAAGAGCAGATGATTGTTTTATTTTTGTTCGTGGGAGAAAGTGTGGTGAGTAACAAGGAAATCAGTCAAGCTGCATCTGAACTCTCCCTGCTGGGTTGCTCAAGGAGGGAGGTGTGAGGTCTGGGACTTCTGTCTCTAGCTGACTTTTTGGGGCACTGGCCTCTGTATCCTCCACACAGCTGCTGCCTCATCCTGGAGGCATATGATGCCTCTGTCTCAGCACTATGGGATGTTCAGGTCACTGGCCAGGTGCTGGGGAAACAAATCTGCATGGGCAGAGGCAGTGATCCATCCCCTCCTCTTCTGAGTCCTCTAACAAGCAGCTAATGGTGGTTGGGCTCCCTGTCCCTATTCTCCACATGAAGGAGCCGTTTTAAGTATTGCCTTCTTGGGAAGTTGTTTCTGTGAATCCCCAATGCTCTTCATCACCTGGGCACCCACTCTCTCTGGATATGCCTCCTTATGCTTACTTCATGCAGGCAGCTCACTGCCTTTGTCTTGGACACCTGTGGGTTCCTTTCCTGGATACAAAGCTTGACCTGGAAGGCAAAGCTCAGAATCTGACCCTAATAATTTACACAGGGTCATATTAAGGGATGCTGTGGCTCCAGTCTTAGATTGCCATTTCAACGTTGCATTTCCATCACGAAGCTTTCTTTGCTGTATAGCTGATGGTTATACTTCAGTTGTCCCAGTATAACATTATTATATTGAATCTGAGATGGAAATACTAATATGTAATCAAGAAGATGGTACACTTACCACAACAAGTATTAGGCTGAATATCTAAAACTGTTTGAATATTAATATCACTTATAAATCATACAGCAAAGACAGAAGAGGGAGTGGGGGAGGGGGAGTGCTGCCTTATATACCCTTGACTTCTAAATTCAGTGTGAGGTAGAGAGAGATAGGATTCTCACAGGTTCTTAGAAAATATTAAAGAAGGAAAAAAGTAGGCTTGTCATCTTGCAGTGACAGTGGAGGCCTTTAGAGCAAATCAGATTAACAAAACACTCTTATAAATGTCCATTAACAGAATCACGCTAAGCCAGATTTGTGAATAGTGGGAGATTTTAACTATACGAAAGGGAAATAATAAGCAAACCGCAGACTGTTCAGCCATTCCTTGGAAGACAATTTTTGATAAGGAAGGTGAAACAGTAAAACCTTTTTCTAGTTTTGATACTGACCAATAGGGAAGAAGGGGTTGAGAATAGAAAGGTAAAAAGCAATTTGTGTGTGAGTGAACATGAAATGACAAAGTTTATGATCTTCATAAAGAGAAAAAAAAGTGAAATGCAAGAAGGCAAACTTCAGTAGCTGCAAAAGACTGATAGGCAAAGTCTCATGGCAGGCACTTTAAGGAGAAGATGAAACAAGCTGTCAGCTCCTAAAAGAATCAGAGGAAGAAATCAGCTATAGAAAGATACAAATTTAGCTAAATCATGGGCTCTTCACTCATCTCAAACACAAGAGGAAATGCAGGAAGTAAACAGTAGGTGAGATTACTAAATCTGGGTATAAAAGAGTAACTCAAGAATGTAAGAACAGAGACAGCAAGGATGAGAAGAAATCACTCTACAAATAATACATTTCTATTAAGGAAAAGACCGGTGGAGAGGGAAACATTACAGATGAAGGTCAAAGCTTTTAATGCTTTTTTTCCTCTATTGTCCCTCTAGCAGCGATCAGGTGGTTAACTTCATTAATTCCAAGGACAAAAGACTGTAATAGGAAAAGAACAAGCCAGAGAGGAATTAGGCTGGGATTTTCAATGGCTGAGCTTCCTTGTCTGACACAAGGGGAGCCAGCCGAGGCAGGCGCTGGCTTGTCAACAGTTATCAGTGGTGCCTTGCGGAGAGCAGCCAAGGTACCAGGAGCCTTTATAAGGTCACTGGAAAGGAAGGGACAATAAAAAAGAGAAAAAGCAGAGTTAGAGGGCTGCAGAGAGCTTAAAATCAGGCTTGGGAAGCAAAAAAAAACCATATTGGGTGGAACCTGGAGGTGAAAAGGTTAGCCTCCGACTTGGATCTACCAAGTACAAATCATTTAAAATAAGGAGAGAAGCAGTGGGTAGCAGCTATCTTTACTTTAGTCAGGTTTTAACAGTTGGGCATGGCACAGAGTCCCATAAGTGAGCAGTAGAGGCTGTTTGCAAGCTGTACCTACTGAGCAGTTGGCAAAGGTTTACTCTCAAAGTGGATGGATGCCTTGGATAGGATAATGCAGTATAACAGAGCCAGTTTTGCCCAATGCTATTGCTAACTATCTGGATGGCAGGGAAAAAAAGATGTGCTAGATGAATTAGCAGATGATACTGCTGGGAGGAACTGCAAGTACATTGCAGGATCACATTAGAATTCAAAATGCCCTTGGCAAACTAGTGAAATGGCCTGGAAAACACATAAGATGAATTTCCATGGTGAAAATGCAAGGTGCCACACTTTGACTGGATTGATCACAAATCTGAGGTTGGTGACAACAACATGAAGTTGCAAAGCTGTGTTGTGGAAAAAGCAAACCTTGTGTGGGGTGTATAAACAGTAGTATCACAGAGATACTTGCAGAAATATTTATTTTTTTTTCTTTTTCTCAGCATAGATACAGCTGTAATTTGAGATGCATATGGACAAATTTGAGAATGTCCAAAGAAAAGCAACAAGAGGTCTAAAAAAGCATGACCTTGGAGGAAATAGTGAAGGAATTAGCTTCGTGTGGTCTGAAGAAAAGAAGGCTGGGGGATGGGGTGGTTAACACTGCTTTAGTACATAAAGGCTGCTGCGAAGAGGAAAGGCATAACCTGCCCTCTGCATCTACAGGGGATAGGTCAAGAAGTGGAGGAGTTCAACTGCCGCAAAGGAAGTGTATAAAAATTTTCTGAGGCATTAGGGAAAACTTTCTAATGGTACAATTAGGGAAGCACTAGAATAGATTGCCTGGGGAAGTTGTGGAGTCTCCATCATTGGGGGTCTCAACAATTTAGGCTAACATCTGTCAGGAACAACACACATATAACCGAACTGGCTGGGGGCCAGGGAAGTGACTACATGACCTCCTGAAGTCCCTTCCAGACCTGTCTTTCTCTGGTTCTAATTTTTCAAGAGCTTCCCTCCCTGACAATGCTATGTACTTTTGGTTTGAATGATTTGACTTCCTGTTCGATTACTATCCAGATTTCTTCCCAATCCTCTGTGCTTGCAGATAATCCTTAGCTTATCTGAAAGAGGAGTAATGTTTCATTTAGAGTTCCTCCAGCAAACATTACGGCTGCATCTGAGATCATCTTGTATACCCATGTTTTCAGAAGTTTAAATTTAGGCACTCTCCAGGGCAGCCCCAGATCTGAAACCCAATAATATGACTGGAACTTAAACCATATGAAGAAGCAAGAAACAGAATGACAGGTTGGCAAACCTGTGTGCCACATGGGGAGAAGATGCAGGCTGAGCTCTAATGACCTTCCTTCCCCTCCCCTGAAAGATAGAAATCTCTAATTTCCCGGTCACAGCAGGAGTATCAGGACACAGACCTGTCATCCCTTCCTAGCCCTCCTCAAGGACAACACTCAGAACAGGCAGTGGTTGCCTGACCCTGACCTGAGCACAGCCTGAATCACTGACATCTTCAGGATTGGATTTGCATCCTGTTTGGTTCCCAGGTCTGACAAAATAGCACTGAGAGAATCTGTTAAACAAACAAACAAACAAACAAAGAGTTTGTACTTCCCAAAGTGGTTGGGAAGAGCTAAAGAAGGATGGTTTATATCGACTTATTGATTTGTATTATGTCAAATTTGTATTACTACACTTTTCCAGTATCCCCATGAGACATACCAAACAGCAACAACATTCACAGAAATATCAGCTTTTAAAGTATCTAGAAAGTGCCTTTAAATGCAAAAGAGAGGTGTTGAGTAGACCATTTCCCTTAATGTGAAATTTTCAGCTGTGATGAAAGTACTCTGTTCAGGTAGATAGGGACAGAAACTTAGCTCCATCAGCATTCCTCTCCAGTAAGCACACCAGTTCTCTTCCCCAGCACTCTCAGCACAGGGTTTGACTCATACTTCATCAGGTTTTGGCTGGTGGCACTGAGATGCCTGCAGTCAAAGATGGCAGAGGAAAGGACTAGGGCTGTATTGCTCAAATAGCCCATTTTCAAGCTTGTATGTAAAGGGAGGAACGAGAGATCATGTATGTTTTTATGTATATGTGAAAGAATTATATTTCAGACATTTCAGGAGACTCAGGGGCTCTGAAAAGTCCATAAACACAGGAGGGAAATCAAATGGGTTGCTGACAATGATTCTGCCATCCCCGGCTTTGGGTATCAGCTCTCCTAGGATTTTGCTTTTCTACTGTATGCCTGTCCTCCTTTCACACTGCCTCACTCAGTCCTTTCTCCTTGCAGTAGCTCCAAACTCTCACGGTAGCTCCAAACTCCTCATTCTTTATTCCTCATTCGCCTTTCCCCCAGAGAATGCTGCTCACAACAACTATTCACGGTTGACAGCTCACCAAAGAAAAAACCTGAGCTTTCTGAATTTCATGATGTCCTCAGAATACAAAACTCCAGAATAATTCCATCTGCCTCCTCAGACATACACTTTCAGCAGAGAAACTGTGATAACCTATGTTTATGTGCAAGTAGGAGTAACTGGTTATGGTTGGGTCTCAACTGGCTTGGAGGCCAGTGACATAACACCTACTGCGGTCAGCTCAGCTGGGAAGTGAGCAACCCAGGGCTTGAATTTGTTTAATAGATGAGTGACTCCTTTATTTCCTGAGTCTGCATCTCCCGAAACAGCCAGTTTCTTTCTTGACCTTGCATACCAGATGGGACACATAACAGTTGACCACAAACCCAGGAAAAAAAATGTAGGCCCAAAACTTTGGGCCTTTGCTTGGTTTTCCTTCAGAGGCTGCTACATGAGGTTGCTTATTCAAATCTCCCCAGATGCTGAACACTAGCCCTGCTCTGCATCCCTGTGAGGATAAGCCCATTGGTTTCAGGATAAGCCCATTGGTTTTAAGGGCATGTAGAGCGTTCAGAAGAGCAGGCATTTACACTGCACAGGGTGTTCAGACTCAGAGACGGTGGAGCTGCCAGCCCTGCTATGTGCAGCTATTCATTACACAGACAAGGGGCAGTCACACAGAAAATGGTGTCTGTGCCTTACTCGAAACCCGCTGTTCTGCTGGTGGTATTGATGTTGTATTTAGGTCACTTTTAAAACAGGGCAAATTAAGCCTCAGGGCAGAATTAGATCCTTTGGCTCTGTAGCCAGATTCTGTCCTCACTCTGAAGTAAATAGACAGTGATGGCTTTAGTTTGCTGAAGATAACTGGGATGTACCCGCAGTGTGTGAATGGATAGCAATGGAAAGCAGAATTTGATCTCTTAACAGAAAAAATAATCAAAAGTTGTCAGTGTTTCCTTGTTTCCTCAAGCTTCAGAGCAGAAGAAAAAAAATGAGCGAGAGTAGTCATTTCATTTTTCCTCTCCTTTCATTGAAAATAAGGTCTACCACCATGTTGCATTTGTTCCTCAATAAGGAAAAACTTTCATTTGCACCAAGGTCCTTTCGGTAACACTAGAAGGGATCTGTTCCAGAAGTATATCTGAAGTTACATCAAATTCTGTCCATACAGCCGTTAATGGTAGCACACAAGCACAGCTATCCCTTTTCTTTTCCCTGCTTTTATTGGTTTCCTCATTTATGTGATTCAATCACAGCTTTAAGAAGCTTTAGGTCCCTCGTTTTTACTCAGAACATTCAGATGTATAGCTCTGCATGGCAGAACAAACAATGTGTCACACCTCACACAGCTGAAATCATTGTCCTGCTCCCAGTGCAGAAGGTCTGTGTGACTTTGTGTTCCTCAAAACACTGTCAGGAAATTCTGAAATAAACATTAGCCACATGGGGGAGGTTTTCAAACAGTGTGTCGAGCTTTCTTAAACAGCCTCTGCAGGAGCTCACAGCAAATCCTAATGATGCTGGTAAAAAACCTGTCAAGGAATTATGAAGCCCTCGTGGCTCGGCAAACTATTTACACACGCAGATAATATGAGACACTTCTGCAAGAGCAGTCCATTATCACGGGTTGACTGTATCCTCCTTCCCCTCATCCAGCACCTGCCTGATACCTCTCCTCCTTCTCTTCCACCTCTGATTTATCTGGGGTCATCAGTGGCACCAGCAGCTTTTTCAGCACAAACTGTGAGCAACATGAACGTGTCCTTTCATAGTGTAGGTACTGCTCAAAAACATGGTGGCAATAGTAAGTAACCGGTCATATCCAGCATTTCAAAATAAAATTGTTTGTGATTTGTGATGACCCCCTGATTTCAAAAAGGCAGTAAGTTTACAGTAAAGGACTTTAAAAATATAAATATTTAAGACAGAACCAAAACATTTTGAAATTATTACATTTTTTCTTTTTTTTTCTTTCTTTTTTTTTTTTTTTTTTTAATAAGTAAGGCCAGAAATTTGGCTTGGCCAATGTGTTTGCTATTAACATTTGCGATTTTTGAATATTTATATGATGGTTTCAAATGGGATAATAAATTTATGGAAGAGAAAAAGAGATGGAAGGGAAAACGAACAAGGAGATGTTGGAATGTGCGTACAAACACACTGCTTGTTTCAGTATTTGCTGTTATCCCAGGGTGAACTGAGGAGAACAATGGTATAGCTTATCCTTAGAAGTAAGTGTAAGATATGCTGGAAATCCTTTTCCCTATTGATTTTTCTAACATAGCATGTCCATCATTCACAAAGTACTTTCTTTTGAAGGACAGCATAAATTTTAATGTTCAAAGCTTCCTTCTCTGAACTCTAGTTAAATGTCTCCTCTTAATCAGTCCAATTTATTTACAGAGAGATATTTTTCCTTAGGCTTGAAATAAAGGAAGTTATTTGCCTTTAGGAAATGTACTCTGGAACACTTTGATTTTTCACAGTAACAATCTTTATTTTTCTTTCTTTTATTTTTTTTTATTTTTTTTCACTCAGTCTGGATCTATGTCCTATGAGTGGGCTATAACAAGTTTTAGAGCAGATAGCTGCTTTTCTAACATGTCACCAGCATATGTACATGTCAATCCATGTTACACAGGAAATAAGCTAACATCATCATTTCAGTGAAGAGTTCCTGTAATTTTCAGTTTCCATATTAACATGAAAAATAAGGCTCCTTGGGAAGTTTATGGCCTGAAGAGTGACAAATACTTGCGATGCGCACAGACATGGTTCCCAGATAGCCTCCCCTGCACTACTCCAGCCCACATGGCTCGCATCAGGCACTGGAGGCCAAGCAGGCTGGGGGCTAGCGCTCGGTACGAGAGAGAAAGGACTGGAGATGAAAGGGATGAAAGCCTTCCCGAGCAGTCTGCTGAATGGAAACCTCTGCCTTCTCCCGAGGAAGAGTTTCCAAGTGGATGTCATCCAAGAATGATTTGCTTCCCCAGCAAGGTCTGTACCCCGGTTTTGAGACGTGAGCGGTGCCCATGCCTGCTAACAGCTGTCCCTGTGCCTGGCTCCATCTGTGAGCCCTCTGGAGCCTCCTCCTCCGCTCCTGTCACGCTCAGCAGCTCCTTGCTCTCTCCATGGCTGTGCTTCATCCCACCTACTTGCAAAGCATAGCTGTGCAGTGCCATCTCCTCACAGTGCAGGAGCTTGCTCGCCTCCTCCAGCCACCACTGGGTGCCAGAGCTTTACCAAAGGAACGTGCAGGTCCACCAGCACGAGGGCGACTGTCTGCCGTGCGTTTGAGAGCACTACACTCCAAGGCAGGACCCATTCCTGTGACTACCTTTATGCTACCACTGTCAAATCAGAAGTTTCTTCCAAAAATAACAGGCTGGTGACATTTTGTCTTCTGCACATGAAAACTGAAAGTCAGCTGCTACAAAGAATCCCATTGCCTTCCACAGCACTCATGTCCAAAATGAAGACGTATCAGTATAAACAGAGGTAGCCCATCTGACAACTCTTTTTACATTACAAAGCACAGGGTACGTGCACAGATAAAGATTTCTCTAAGTGGCCTATAAGTGGTTGCAACTCGTAACAACATGTTTTAGCTGTTCACAGAGAGGGGAATGCAGCAAGCTGCTGCACTGACAAAAATGCCAGGGCACACCTGATGTTTTCACATCTCTGCTTCTGGGCGGCCTTTTGGGAGGGCTTTCCTGGAGGTCTGTCATCGTATGAAATTATCAAAAGCCTAGTTCATGCCAAGGAGGATTGTGCTGAAAGGGTCAGTGGTTTTCTCTCTCGCTGCTCCCTGGGACTGGCCGGCGGCTCCCCAAGCTGTAATGAAGGTATTTATCTCCAGGTGTTGAATGGCCACTGAGAACATGCTATATATTCCCTGGCTTCTATTAAAGCACATGTGTATTGTCAGTTTATATTTATGTATTTCATAATGTGGTACATGTGTTCCATTATGGTGTGAAGTATAATTTTAAGACACTTAAAGGATGTGCATTTTAAGATACTTTGAGGATGTGGAGGTGCAACCAGCACAAAAGGTGACCCTCCAGGATGCCACGACAGCATGAGACTTCACCTCCTGAGCATGGAGACCTGCTCAGGTCTGCTCAGGTAGGGGTGATCAGGGGGTAGGGGACAGGTGTCCCCACTAGGAGAGAGGCACCATCACTCCCAGACCAGGCAGGGAAAACACTGCAAAGGCCACCAGGGTTCTGCAGAGTCTTCGTTTACTCTCGTTTTCCTGTGTTTCAAGGAGTAATTATATTTACAAAGTAACAGCTTTTTCTTTCTCTCTGTTTTTCTCCAAAATCCCTTTGCTGCGCTCTGTTTCTGGCTCACATTTTAAATGTGCTTTGGCAGCAAGAAGAGCCTCAGCTTCTTTAATTTATTACCTCTGTTTATGGAATATGGATATTGGGCCAACTTTACTTCTTACACTAAGTGAATCAGTGCAAATGCAATCACTTTTGGACATCCACTGTATAAAATAAGCATATTTAGATGATCAAATAAGTGTTCCCATATGCATGTTGGCTGGTATTTCGTGCTGGTATAGCATTCTTGTTTTTCTTATGTGGTGTCCTTTGTCTTTTTCCCTTTCCTTTTAGACCGTGTTTGGTCAGTCACTCAGAAGAAAAAAAAAATTGCTTGTACCTTAAAAGAAATACTGTCTATTCAGCATATGGCATTTATAGATCTTCGGAAATTCTTCTGGGAGGCGTGCTTCAGATTAGTGGTCTTTCTCCTTCGGGGATGGTTTTAATTTGTTAGCACTTTAGATCTGTAGTCTTGAGGTAGCTCCTTTTTCAGTCAATAAAATGGTTAGTGAAATGAGGATAAAATATTATAATTGTGTTCTTCAAATCAGATTTTTATGTGGGGTTTTTTCCTCCTGGTATGTAAATCTGTCATTCGGAGAAGATTTTTTCCTGTTTTCTTTTAATCTTCGGTGCGTGTGCCAAGAATGATGATTTTAACCATGAATTACCACAGGGACTCAAAGCCAAACTGCAGGGAGGCTGCTACCCTGGGATGAGCAGAGAGCCAAAAGCAGCCCAGCTTTGACTCAAAAGTTTCCGACTGCAGTCTGCCACCATGTCTATGGCTCTTACCTTGCCTGCTCATGGCACATCCTGTGCACAGGATCGTGTGCACAAATCTAGGCATTCGTAGGGAAACCCAACCAGATGGGTAAAACAAAGCCGTGCTTGTACCATACCTGCTTCTTGCAGAGTAACAGCTCTGTTTTAGCCAACTCTGCTCATCTATTTATTCACCTGTACAGCAGGCAAGATATCCTGGAAGGGCACAAATAGGCAAGCTACCAAGGTTCTTGCAGCTCAGTAACATGGCCCAGCCAAACCAGTGCTTCAGGCAAGACAGTTATGACGGCAAGAGGAGGAGAAGAGGCAGGCAGCAGGTAAGTCTTTGCCCTCTCCTCGGCTTTTGTTCTGATCTAAGACTCTGATTTGGGTTATGTATTTCTCTCTCTGGGAGTGTGTTGTAAACTGGGGAAGACAGAAGAAAGATTTTAGTTCTTTCTCCTCTACCTGTATTGGTCCTCTGAGAAAATAAAATCACAGGCTTCTAAGGGTGCCTCAAGGAGGGGCTGGGTACTTTCATTCATCACTGTCTTATGGCTGAAGCCTTCAGACATGACTCTTTGGAGTGAAAGGATGTACCCATGCCACGTAAACCTAGGCCAACAGCAGCCAGCCACAGCAATACCATCACACAAACAGATGAAGAACAAGACAACAAAAACCCTCTAATCTGTCATATTCACACATTACAGTCTTTGTCCAGCAAATACTTTTGAAAACAGCATTGTCTGCACAGAGTGAATGAGAAAAGCAACACAGGGTGATTTATTGCAGTAACCAGGAACACAGGTTTCTCATCTAGCCCATCCCAGTCCCACCACAGGACCTGTTCTATCTCTGTCAGTCAGACAGATGTTTGTGTAACCTGACCTCAATGTCTTCTTGTCACAGTGATTTCACACCCTTCCAGACTTTCTTTTCTAGGGATCTAATATCCCCCCCAGGAAAAAAAGCTTTCCCTAACACATAAACTTAGGCACAGCTATGATGTTATGCCATCCTTTCCTTTCCTCTTGCCAATGGATGTGGAGAATAGATTATTCTCTTTCTTTTGGGGCAGCTTCTTACAACTACAACCATGTCTTCCCATCAGTCTTCATTTCTCTGTGCCGGTATACATGAACATTGCCAGTAGCCACTTTCCTTAGCCTATTTACAATGGACTTGACATCTATCTGAAGACCAATGTACCTGGCCAGTTCACTGACAGAAAGACAGAATGCAATAAGTGGGACAAACTGTAACCACAGGACAGGAGACAGCACAGTGAATGACCAGAGAGGCCACAGAAATATAGACTGACATGCGTCAGGTGTGCTACATGCCAGAACTATTTCTGCCATAGGCTGCATGCATGTCTCTGTGTATGCCTGCATGGTTTGGGGCTGTTTTTTTGTTGTTTGTTTGGTTGTTTTTTTTTCCTGGTTATACAAATGGTGAATTTGTTTATGTCTCTCTAGAAAATCAACACTTGTATATGCACTTGTTTCTCTTCTCCAAAATAAGTAGAACTGTGAATAATACTTTGTATCAGGCAGTGGTAAATTGCTTCACATCTTGACCGATTTGGAAATTAACAACTTATTTTGTGAGCGCGCTGGTCCCAGTGGGGATGGATGGCAGCAAATCAGCTGCAGAGTACCAGATGAGGAGCAAGATGCTTATCCCTGGGGGCACCTCCCCAGAGGTAATCAGGAATGCACCCTGGGGCTGGGGCTTGTGAGTTGGGTGTACCAGCTACTGCTTGGAGCATCTGGGCCCCATGCAAGATAATGCTTCACGTGAGCAAAGTTAACATCACCACACTTAGCAAATTATAAACATGCCTAAAACACAACAACGATCATGAGCAAACACACAAACATATAGCTTCCTTTCTGTCTAAGAAAATAATATACTGACTGAAAATATACTGTCCTATACTTATGAGATCCTTGTGACAGTGATCTTATGATTTTGTCCAAGGAAAAAGATCTGTTTAAGCTAAAACAATTATTAACTTTATTATTAAAAAAAAAAAAAAGAGAGAGAGAGAGAGAAATGCAATTGAATAGCATTCGATAACGTATCAGAAGTTTCTGCATTACACTTGACAGGAGCAGAATAGTCTGGATTCAAAGGGATATGTTAACAACTCAACATATCAACATATAACCCCCTTTGGAACTAGTATTAGTCTATTGTATCTCTAAAAAATAATAAATCTTTGTAAAAGGCAGCAGTTGCTTTCATAGACTAGTTGCAAACCCCGTCTGGTACTACTGGAAAAGTAAAAAAGGCAACATACTCTAAATTATATTGTTAAAACACCTACAGTCTAGTTCATTTTCATATGCTATCCATATGTACACGGTTAGCGATAGGCAGGCTCTTAGAAACTCTCTTGTTCCCTCAGTGTGAGTGTGTGAATGAGCGAGCCAGAGAAGGTGAATGCGGAGCCTTGTGTTTTTATTCTGTCGATTCCAAGTGGAAAATATTGCAAAACCTAACTGGTGTGAAAAAAATTAAACTGGATAAATAAATGAATAAATATAATAGCAAGTTTTCACATATAAAAATTCCTGAAAAGTTTTTAGTTTTATCAGCCCCCCTCCACACCCACCAGAGCATATGGCCCTGTTTGTGCAAATCAGCAGTCTTTGCTTAAAGTGGATGTTTCTATTAACACTGTGACTAATTACTGAAAACAAACATGTGTAAGTATGATCTCTGCTAACTGCCTCTGTCAACCCATCTTTTTCTTCTTGTTATTCATTCGAAGGGATTAAGAATGCTCGCAAAAGTACAGTAGACCTCTGATCAGCCCGCTAACTGGCATGAATAAACAGAACCCACCAGCCACAGCTGACATTAGGCTTCATGAAGTGTTTTTCAAATTAATTAATTAAGAAAAAAAGACATTAAAATGAAAAAGTTGTGGAGAACCTTAAAGCATTGAATGTCAAGAGCTTTAGCACTGGGCATCAAGGGCTGCTTTGGGAATGGGTATTGGCCTGTAACTATAGGGGCCACAAACTCAGCTTGGTGGCAGACATTTTGCACTGAGGGTAACCAGCACTGTCTCAGTATGCAAGTCTGGGGGTACATATATGCAGAATGGGCATCCACAGAAACTTTCATGTCAGTCTTTCTTGTGGTTTTCTCTCATCCAGAAATAGTAATTAAAAAAAAAAAAAAAATGCATGGAGACTCAAAGCATCCATTTGGTCTTTGTAAGACACAAAGATGAAGAGATGCAAGCAGACTTTTCTGCCAAGCATCCTACAAAAGCTGAATTTATCCACTGCCATGGTGGCATCACAGGAGGGGGACACAGCAGAACGCACAACTCCTGGTCTTGTTGCCTACTTGGGGGCAGAGAAGAGAGGAGAGACCGGGCCCCTTTGCAACATGTGTGGCTCTTATCACAGCAAAAAGAGAACAACAACAACAAAAAACACCCTTGTGGTACAGCACAAATGTGTATGCTCTTCACAGCTGCTCATGGCCCTGGAGAAGCTGCAGGGCTCAGAGCTGCTGTGGCCAGCAGTGAAACTAGGTCTCCATGCACGTCCTGTATGCCCTGACTGCCCCTCTATGGGAGGGAGACTGAGGCAGCAAATGCCTTTGCACAGCCCTACTGCCTGCCTGCCTGACTCAGGAGCTCTGGGATGGGGGTCTCAGTGTGTTTTATCCACAGTTGTATGTAAGGTAAAAACAAATTGCATGCTAGGAAATTGCACAAGTCTACATCTGCTGATTTTCTGAGCTCGTAGTATGGTTGGGAGCCAATTCCCTGTCATTTCTCATCTCTTGCACTACATGCAGGGTGTTTCCTTTATAAAACAACTTGCCTTTGGGTTTAATGATTTCTAAGGAAACATAACTCTGTCACTGCACTCTGGTGTTTAATTCCTCCTTTGTCATTAGTGTCTGCCCCGTGCAGCCTGGGGACGCCAGTGTGCTCATTGAACTGTGTGTGCACTTTGTGTACTCTTGGGCCGGTGCCCATGCCTGGAAGCTGGTGTTTGATCTAGACTGAAGGAGATGGCCTTAGCCTTCAAAGCCAGTGTGTTTACATTC